>NC_069501.1:805184334-805191834 GCF_027579735.1 Bombina bombina | reverse complement strand
CATGACTTGCTGCAGTGTGGAAACTATTTAGTGTTAGGACCAGTCTACTATGGGACACCTTGTAAGCGGTGACTGGCTTAGCAGAATATGATCATATTGTGTGACTAAGATCCCATTTCATTTAAAGGTATTTGTTACAGCAAAAAAAAATTTGCAGCATAAATATAAGTCAATATTATTGCGAGATGTTAATCCCATTTTTATTTGAACTATGTAAGTATATTTAGCAGATAGAAGTATTAGAAGTATATTTGTTTTTGCAGCTCAAATATAAGCCAATATTATTGCAAGATGTTTATCCCAATCTTATTAGAAGCTATGTAAGTATATTTGGCAGACAGAAGCATATACAAATATGACATGAAAGAGTGGACTTAAGTGGTTGGATGTGCACCAATACTTTTTGTTGTTATATATATATATATATATATATATATATATATATATATATATATATATATATATATATATGGTCCAGGATCATCCTTGCTGTGTGTGTGGGGGTCATCGGGGTGTCAGGAATAATATAGGATAGGTATCAGTGCGTTTTTATTACAATATTTTTGTGCTTGGTTAAAGATGACCCTTAAAGGGACAGTATACTATAAAATTGCTTTTCCCTTAATGTGTTTCCAATTACTTTTTTTTTACCATCTGCAGAGTATAAAAAAAGTGTATGAGATTTTCTTTAAGGTTTATTTGTGTATATGAATTAGCTGATTTTGTGTTTTGAAGCCACAACCTAATAAAATGAGTTAAGCTTATTTTACCCAAATATACAAGTTGATTGTATATGATGTGCTTATAGTAATGTTTCATGTTATACTGTAAGTGTCATTGACATACTCTTATAATTGTATGCTCCTCTAGGGGTATCTCTATAGTTATTAGCTAATTTTAAGCAACTGTTTTGAGGTTTTTCTTTAATTGCAATTACTGGTGACCTCCTTTTCTTATATTTGTTCCCCATGTCTCCCATAGTGGATACTTAATATTTATAGGATGTGACTTTTTCATATTTATTTTACAAGTTAGAAGTATATGTTATACTCCTAATTGATGTGTTTCATTGGCATATTAAAGGTCCAAAAGTGGCCTATATTAATGTAGCTCTTCTGCTACTCTTTGTAATAAATATGTTGAAGGTCCAAGAGTAGCCTTACCTATGTTATGGAGGTAGAAAACTGAGGATTAGAATTTGTTATTTATTGTTATATTATACAGGTAGTATCTATACAGTAGGTTGTATTATTGTATTCCACTTTATTTTGAATTTCCTATCAAATTTTCATGATTTTATTACCAAACATGTAATTATGGAAATTGTAACCCGATTCCATGCCTGTAAACCTTTTCTTTTTCCTCAATAAAAAAGTTATTTTAAAAAAAATGAGTTAAGCTTGTAGGTATAATCAGATCTCATTACTTTATCACATTATGTACACATACTTGCTTCTTTATCTGTCCATAAACCAATCATCAATACTTGGGCAGAACAATGGAAAATTAATATTTTATTAGCTTATCTCTCCTATAAACCACTGGGAGTGTAATTTCTTCTACTGGCTGTGTTAACACAGCTTGGCCTTGAGGCCAAAAACTTTTAGGATGGACAGGGATAAATAAAATAAAACATTAAAATAAACTATTTCAAATGCCAATATAAGGGTAATGGAAATACTTGTAAACAGTTTAATACACTCCAGCAGGTAAAGTGGATCATTGGGAACAAATTAAAGGGGTGAAAACAATTGAGTAAACTGTCTCTTTAATGGGTGATGTTTACCACCAATGGAAGAAAGTGTAAATGTTAACAAAAACAAAATTACTATGGGCTGGCTCAAATGGGTTTGATTAGAACACAACTGCTTTAAATCCTTGGGGCCCCATTTGTCATTGTCCGGTCAGGCTAGGTTCACAACTAGGGAACCCTTCCACCAGGGATCAAAGTAAACCCCATACAGTGCCTTTCAGAGCTCTTAGGTAAGAGCAGGGACTGTCAATCAACCTGGTTGGCGATTATATTAGTCTAAAGACTGCTTCTTCTTAAAAGGACACTGAACCCAATTTTTTTCTTTCGTGATTCAGACAGAGCATGCAATTTTAAGCAACTTTCTAATTTACTCCTATTATCAATTTTTCCTCGTTCTCTTGCTATCTTTATTTTAAAAAGAAGACATCTAAGCTTTTTTCTTGGTTCAGACTCTGGACAACACTTTTTGATTGGTGGATTAATTTATCCACTAATCAGCAAGGACAACCTAGGTTGTTCACCAAAAATGGGCCGGCATCTAAACTTACATTCTTGCATTTCAAATAAAGATACCAAGAGAATAAAGAAAAACAGAATTTATGCTTACCTGATAAATTACTTTCTCTTACGGTGTATTCAGTCCACGGATTCATCCTTACTTGTGGGATATTCTCAATCCCTACAGGAAGTGGCAAAGAGAGCACACAGCAAAGCTGTCCCTATAGCTCCCCTCAGGCTCCGCCCCCCCCCAGTCATTCGACCGACGGTTAGGAGAAAAAGGAGAACCATAGGGTGCAGTGGTGACTGTAGTTATTATAAATTAAATTTGAACCTGACTTAAATGTCAGGGCGAGCCGTGGACTGAATACACCGTAAGAGAAAGTAATTTATCCGGTAAGCATAAATTCTGTTTTCTCTTACTTGGTGTATTCAGTCCCCGGATTCATCCTTACTTGTGGGATACCAATACCAAAGCAATAGGACACGGATGAAGGGAGGGAACAAGTCAGGTAACTTAAACGGAAGGCACCACTGCTTGCAAAACCTTTCTCCCAAAAATAGCCTCCGAAGAAGCAAAAGTATCGAATTTGTAAAATTTGGCAAATGTATGCAGTGAGACCAAGTCGCTGCCTTACAAATGTGTTCAACAGAAGCCTCATTCTTGAAAGCCCATGTGGAAGCCACAGCTCTAGTGGAATGAGCTGTAATTCGTTCAGGAGGCTGCTGTCCCGCAGTCTCATAAGCCAAACAGATGATGCTTTTCAGCCAAAAGGAAAGAGAGGTAGCAGACGCTTTCTGACCTCTCCTCTTACCAGAATAGACAACAAACAAGGATGATGTTTGTCTGAAATCTTTAGTTGCTTTTAAATAGAATTTTAAAGCACGAACAACGTCAAGATTGTGTAAAAGTCGGTCCTTCTTAGAAACTGGATTAGGACACAGAGAAGGAACAAAGATTTCCTGGTTAATATTCTTATTAGAAACCACTTTTGGAAGGAAACCAGGTTAGGTGCGCAAAACAACCTTATCTGCATGGAACACCAGATAGGGTGAATTACACTGCAAAGCAGACAATTCAGAAACTCTTCGAGCAGAAGAAATGGCTACTAAAAACAAAACTTTCCAAGATAAAAACTTAATATCTATGGAATGCAAAGGTTCAAACGGAACCCCTTGAAGAACTGAAAGAACTAAATTTAGACTCCATAGAGGAGCCACAGGCTTGATTCTGACTAGGGCCTGTGCAAACACCTGAACGTCTGGTACAGCAGCCAGACGCTTATGTAACAGAATAGACAGAGCAGATATCTGTCCCTTTAAGGAACTAGTTGACAGACCCTTCTCCAATCCTTCTTGGAGAAAAGACCATATCCTTGGAATCCTAATCTTACTCCACGAGTAAACCTTGGATTCACACCAACAAAGATATTACCGCCATATCTTATGGTAAATTTTCCTGGTGACAGGCTTTCTGGCCTGTACCTGTGAGTGTCTATAACTGATTCAGAGAAACTAGATTTGGATGCTTGAAAGGACCTTGAATTAGAAGATCCTGCCTCGATGGCAGTTTCCATGGTGGGACCGATGACATGTCCACTAGGTCTGCATACCAAGTCCTACGTGGCCACGCAGGCGCTATCAGAATTACCAAAGCCTTCTCCTGTTTGATTCTGGCTACTAGCCGAAGGAGAAGAGGAAACGGTGGAAAGACATAAGCTAGACTGAACGACCAAGGCGCTATTAATGCCGCCTTGGGATCCCCAGATCTAGATCCGTAAAGGGGAAGTTTGGTGTTCTGACGGGACGCCATCAGATCCAATTATGGAATGCCCCATAGCTGAGTTAGCTGAGCAAAAACCTCCGGGTGGAGTTCCCACTCCCCCAGATGGAAAGTCTGACGACTTAGAAAATCCGCCTCCCAGTTGTCTACCCCTGGGATGTGAATTGCAGAAAGATGGCAGGAGTGATCCTCCGCCCATTTGATGATCTTGGATACTTCCTTCATTGCTAGGGAACTTTTTGTTCCTCCCTGATGATTGATGTACACTACAGTCGTGATGTTGTCAGACTGAAATCTGATGAATTTGGCCTCCGCTAGTTGAGGCCACACCTGGAGCGTATTGAATATCACTCTCAACTCCAAAATGTCTATCGGAAGAAGAGATTCTTCCCGAGACCATAGTCCCTGAGCCTTCAGGGAGTTCCAGACCGCACCCCAGCCTAACAGACTGGCCTCGGTCGTGACAATGATCCACTCCGGTCTGCGGAAACTCATTCCCTGAGACAGGTGATCTTGAGACAACCACCAGAGAAGAGAGTCTCTGGTTTTCTGGTCCATTTGTACTTGAGGAGACAAATCTGCGTAATCTCCATTCCACTGTTTGAGCATGCACAGCTGCAGTGGTCTGAGATGAATTCGGGCAAAAGGGACTACGTCCATTGCCGCAACCATTAAACCAATTACTTCCATGCACTGAGCCACGGAAGGCTGAGGAATGGAATGAAGAACTCGGCAAGTATTCAGCAGTCTTGACTTCCTGACCTCTGTCAGAAAGATTTTTATTTCTACCGAGTCTATTAGTGTTCCCAGGAAAGGAACCCTTGTGAGCGGGGACAGAGAACTCTTTTCTACGTTCACCTTCCACCCGTGAGACCTTAGAAAGGCCAGAACGATGTCCGTATGAGCCTTGGCTCTGTGAAAGGACGACGTCTGTATTAATATGTCGTCTAGGTAAGGTGCTACTGCAATGCCCCGCGGTCTTAATAGCGCTAGAAGGGACCCTAGCTGTTTGCCCAGGAAGGCGAACCTTAGGAACTGATGGTGATCTTTGTGGATAGGAATATGTAGATACGCATCCTTTATATCCACGGTAGTCATATATTGACCCTCCTGGGTCATCGGCAAGATTGTCCGAATGGTTTCCATCTTTGAGGAATTTGTTTAGAATTTTTAGATCCAGGATTGGCCTGAAAATTCCCTCCTTTTTGGGAACTACAAACAGGTTTGAGTAAAAGCCCAGACCTTCTTCTACAATTGGAACTGGGTGTATCACTCTCAGCATAAGAACTTCTGTTTCTTTATTTGGTCTGAAGACGAATAAGAAATGTGGAACCTTCCCCTTGGGGGAGAATCCTTGAATTCTAGAAGGTACCCCTGAGCAACTATTTCTAATGCCCAGGGATCTGGAACATCTCTTGCCCGAGCCTGAGCGAAGAGAGGTCTGCCCCCTACTCGATCCGATCCTGGATCGGGGGCTACCCCTTCATGCTATCCTGGTAGCAGGAGCAGGCTTCTTGGCCTGTTTACCCTTATTCC
The DNA here is from genome assembly GCF_027579735.1 of Bombina bombina. Lineage (NCBI taxonomy): Eukaryota > Metazoa > Chordata > Amphibia > Anura > Bombinatoridae > Bombina > Bombina bombina. Next base: position 805,186,264 of record NC_069501.1, on the reverse strand, counting down.
AGCCCTGCAGGGGTTTCCAAGTTGCTTTGGGCTGGGAAGCTTTATCTTGCTTTGCGGCAGCAGAGGTTGTGGCAGGTCCGCTCCTGAAGTTGCGAAAGGAGCAAAAATTAGCCTTGTTTTTGGCCTTAAACGGCCTATCTTGTGGCAGGGCATGGCCCTTGCCCCCAGCGATATCTGAAATAATTCCTTTCGGCTCTGGGCCAAATAGGGCTTTCCCCTTGAAGGGAATATTTAACAGTTTAGTTTTGGACGACACATCAGCCGACCACGATTTGAGCCAAAGCGCTCTTCGCGCCATGATGGCAAAACCTGAGTTTTTCGCCGCTAGCTTAGCTAATTGGAGAGCGGCATCAGTGATAAAAGAATTAGCCAGCTTTAGAGCATGAATTCTATCCATGACCTCATCATATGAAGTCTCCCTCTGGAGCGACTCCTCCAGGGCCTAGAACCAAAAAGCCGCTGCAGTAGTTACCGGAATAATGCAGGCAATTGGTTGAAGAAGAAAACCTTGCTGAACAAAATTTTTCTTCAGCAAACCTTCCAATTTTTTATCCATAGGATCTTTGAAAGCACAACTGTCCTCTATTGGTATAGTTGTACGCTTAGCAAGTGTTGAAACAGCCCCTCTACCTTGGGGACCGTCTGCCACGCGTTCCGCCTGGGGTCATTTATGGGGAACAGTTTCTTAAAGATAGGTGAGGGAACAAAGGGTACACCTGGTCTCTCCCACTCCTTAGTCACAATATCCGCCACCCTCTTTGGGATCGGAAATGCCTCAGTGTATACAGGGACCTCTAAAAACCTGTCCATTTTACACAATTTTTCAGATTGCTCATCCTCTGTATTTAAAAACTCTGTATCCTCATTACCTTCCGTCAAAGAATCATCTTGGGCTACATTTTTAAGTGTCAATGCATGGTCATTAAAATGTTTAGATACCTTAGCACACTTTAAACACAAATGCAATGGGGGTACCGCCATGGCTTTTAAACACATAGAACAAGGTCTATCAGTAGGCTCAGACATGTTAGACAGACTTAGATAGCACTCAAATACAGAAAAATACACTTTTTAAAAAAACGTTACTGTGCCTTTAAATAATAAAAAGCATACACTTTTTTACCAAATCTCCAAAAAACATCCGATCTTTATGGAATTTACACCATATGATCCTAATGCTTTGAAAAGATTGCACACCAAGTTTCAAGCCAATTAACCCCTTATTGCCCAAATCGGAGCAAACTGAAGCTGGCCACCAGTTTAACACACTACCTTCCTTGGGGATTAGTTGTGGAACAAAAATAAACCTCCCTGCAGTCCTCCTGCAGTCTCTGGACTCTACATGTGAAGCTGCATGAAGCTATCTTGTAAAAGAACTGCGCAACTGAGGCGCGAAAATTAGGCCCTCTCCCTCTTCACTCCGGAGTTGTGAGGCCTTCCTAAGCCAAAATAGGTGTCTAAAATTATGCCAGGCGTGTAAAACCCCTAAAAAGTGTTCCAAATATAATAAACACTTGTGCATACATCAGATTATATTAAAAAATAATCGATTTTACCCATAACAGTGTCCACCAGTGATTTAAGCCCTGTAAACTAAGCCATCCTTCTATACTGAGTCTCAGAAAATGGCTTACCTTCCCACATGGGGATTTCTATCAGTCTTCTAGCATTACCAGGTCTTGTTAGAAAAAAATGACTGAGCATACCTTAAGCAGTTAAGCCTGCAAACTGTTCCCCCCAACTGAAGTTCTCTGGTATTCAACAGTCCTGTATGGGAACAGCAATGGATTTTAGTTACTGGTGCTAAAATCATATCCCTCTCAGCAGAAATCTTCATCACTGTTCTGCCTCAGAGTAAATAGTACAAACCGGCACTATTTTAAAATAACAAACTCTTGATTGAAGAAATAAAACTGCAAATCTAACACCA